>NW_024100100.1:0-6795 GCF_016545835.1 Crotalus tigris | reverse complement strand
CCTTAGAAATTGGAACACTCTCGTGTCACCCCTACTCTTTCTTTTGATTAAAATAGATATACTAGACATGAAGGCATGAGGGAGAGCACTTGCCTATGAAGTCACCAAGAGCTGACACGACCGAATGGCTAAAACAATAGACATGAAGAAATGCAAGTGCCTTGATGGTGCTTTACAGTTTTCAACATGGAGTGGTTTAGCTCTCATTTTGCATTGCCCGTTCTCTCCAATACCTCCATTATTCCTAGATCACTCAACATTCGCTTCTTTCAACAGAATGCATAATCACCCTTTCTCCGGATAACCTTGCCCTTCAGGTGACAGGTTTGCTTATGTATAGATTGCTTGTGAGAACTGGCTCCATCTTCCTTGTTGAATGAAAACAATGAAAATCATTTAGACATTTATTCCAGCATTCGTCTGGCTTTTATTCCAACAAAGGAAATTCGTTGCACCCAAATCAGCTTTGAAGGACGGCTCACTTGAAAGCCTATGGTGCTTTCCATAAACGGATGGCTCAAAGATCTCAGTATATGCTATGCAACCCTCAGCTGTATTTTATTTGGATTTAAGGTCAAATAGGATTTATTTGGACATATGTTGGGAATTGTGCCCTTGCTCTCCCTTGCAGTAACCTTAAAATGGTCGTCCAAAAGGCTCTAAAAGCACACATATTCAGAAGAACCTAGAAGAAGCTCGGTGACTGTTTTGTGCAGTGGTGGGATTCAAATACCTGAGCAATCGGTTGTCATATTTGATGCAGGCCTGGGCCTCTGATGCCTAGAATGGATTTCCAGAAGTGGCATCATATGCTTCTGGTGGGCCATTCTAGGAATGGGAGGCCTCCTCCAGGCCTCCGGTGCCTAGAGCGGACTTCTGGAAGTGTCATCCACGCACTTTCAGTGGGCCATTCTAGGCCTGGGAGGCCTCCTCCAGGCCTCCGATGCTTCCTCCAGGCCTCCGAGGCCTAGAATGGACTTCTGCAAATGATATCCATGCACTTCTGGTGGACTGTTCTAGGCCTGGGAGGCCTCCTTCAGGCCTCCAGGCTTCTGAGGCCTAGAACAGACTTCTACAAATGGTATCCATGCACTTCTGGTGGACTGTTCTAGGCCTGGGAGGCCTCCTTCAGGCGTCCAGTGCCTAGAACAAACTTTCAGAAGTGTCATCCACATACATCCAGTGGGCCATTCTAGGCCTGGGAGACCTCCTCCAGGCCTCCGATGCCTCCTCCAGGCCTCGGAGGCCTAGAACAGACTTCTGCACTTCCGGTGGACTGTTCTAGGCCTGGGAGGCCTCCTCCAGGCCTCCGAGGCCTAGACTGGACTTCTGGAAGCCAGCCGGTTCTCTGAATTCAGGTAAATTTAGCTACCAGTTCTCCCAAACCAGTGCAAACCGGCTGACTCCCACCATTGGTTTTGTGACACAGTGTAAACAGCTTCTCAACTTAACATTGAGAACATCTCATATAAGGAAGCATAAGAAAGTCATTAGTAGATATTTTTTAGACATTGCATGGTACTCTTATCTGCTTTCTTGAGACCTGAAGCTTACTCTCACTCACATAACATAATTCCATGCATTATTGGACAATTATGATATATAGTTGGGAACAGAATACCCTTAATTTTTTGTTGTTGTTTTTGGACTCTGTGGTTATAGCACAACAGAATGAAGCTACTGTCTTTAGACTCAGCTTCGGTGCTTTTGAATATCTAGCTGAACACTGTGGAAAACATGAACTTGGTCTACATCAGAAAGGTAAAAGCTATCTCCATGGACTTCATTGAGTTGTTTGACCTAAGTACACACAATTCCCAAGAATAGGCAAGTCGAATACTTCAACCCTGTATTTTGGGAGAGTTAAGGGACAAAATGTCATCCACTTGCTATATAAGATAAATGAGTCTCTATTTGAACACAGACAGGCAAGACACCAGAATGCAAACAGACAGCAAACAACACTCCTTACTAGCATTCATGATGTTACCTAGTTGGGGTCATGAAATGTCTGCAAGGAAAAAAGCAAGCTCAGAGAGCACCAAGGACCCCTCATTTTACGAATTATATCTTGGAAGTACAAAACAGCCTATACATCTTTCCATATTTAACGTGGAAAGAAAAGAAAAAAAATTGGGGAGATAGCTTTCAGATAATGAGGATTAAAATTCTCCTGCCCTGAAGAGCTAGCACAACTTGGCTAGGGCTTTTTTTAAAGAAATCACCAACACAATCTGTAGATGAACCCCTCTACAGATATTAAATTGTATTCTTTCTCACTGGGTGACCAAGCCCAAACCGAAACCAGTATGTTCAGGAAACAACACTGTGCCTGGAATAAGAAGCTTTCTATTTGTCCCAGAGTACACACTCACACCCATACAAAGTATGAAAAGGCCCTGAAGTCAAGCTTGAGGAGTTACTTACTTTTCTTAGTAACTGTTTCCATGCAGCTCCCTGATGCTTTGTTGAAAAATTGCCAGTGCTTTTTCAAGATGCTTTTCAATTTCTTAGTCTAGCCCGCAGATGTGGAATTTTCAAGTGGTCCTCTATATGCATAGTACTGTAACTAGGGCTGAATCCATCCTTTTACCTACAAAGACTGACTAAGGTCAAGGCAAAAACGCCAATAATAATTTGTTACTATTAAAAATGATAATAAACAGACAGCGCCTGATGCATAACATGCCAGACTTAACAACTGTTGATAAGAAAGACAAAAACAAAAACAAAACTGGATAGTATCTGGGGACAACAGAAGAGAAGAGAAGGAACAAGGTAGAGTAGAAAACTCAGTCTACCCTAACCCAAACCCTAAGTGGAATTTTCCTCCAATGGGATTTTCCCATGTATTTTACCAGAAAAAAGAAAAGTCAGTGCCCTCCTAACCATACCCAAGCACTCTGAGTTTGTTGGTGAAGTCCATTTTGCTCTATGAGTTCATGGTGAATTAACCCTAACCCTAAGTGGAATTTTCCTCCAAAGGGATTTTCCCATGTATTTTACCAGGAAACATAGATAGGGCAGCCAAGAAAACTCAGTGCCCTCCTAACCATACCCAAGTACTCTGAGTTTATTGGCACAGTCCATTGTGCTCTTTGAGTTCATGGTGACCTAACCCTAAGCCTATGAGGAATTTTCCTCCAATGGGATTTTCCCATGTATTTTACCAGGAAACATAGATAGGGCAGCCAAGAAAAGTCAGTGCCCTCCTAACCATACCCAAGTACTCTGAGTTCATTGGCACAGTCCATTTTGCTCTATGAGTTCATGGTGACCTAACCCTAAGCCTATGTGGAATTTTCCTCCAATGGGATTTTCCCATGTATTTTACCAGGAAACATAGATAGGGCAGCCAAGAAAAGTCAGTGCCCTCCTAACCATACCCAAGTACTCTGAGTTCATTGGCACAGTCCATTTTGCTCTATGAGTTCATGGTGACCTAACCCTAAGCCTATGTGGAATTTTCCTCCAATGGAATTTTCCCATGTATTTTACCAGGAATCATAGATAGGGCAGCCAAGAAAAGTCAGTGCCCTCCTAACCATACCCAAGCATTCTGAGTTTGTTGGCAATGTCCATTTTGCTCTATGAGTTCATGGTGACCTAACCCTAAGCCTATGAGGAATTTTCCTCCAATGGGATTTTCCCATGTATTTTACCAGGAATCATAGATAGGGCAGCCAGTAAAAGTCAGTGCCCTCCTAACCATACCCAAGTACTCTGAGTTTGTTGGTAATGTCCATTTTGCCCTATGAGTTCATGGTGACCTAACCCTAACCCTATGTGGACTTTTCCTCCAATGGGATTTTCCCATGTATGTTACTAGGAAACATAGATAGGGCAGCCAAGAAAACTCAGTGCCCTCCTAACCATACCCAAGCACTCTGAGTTTGTTGGCAATGTCCATTTTGCTCTATGAGTTCATGATGACCTAACCCTAACCCTATGTGGAATTTTCCTCCAATGGGATTTTCCCATGTATTTTACCAGGAAACATAGATAGGGCAGCCAAGAAAACTCAGTGCCCTCCTAACCATACCCAAGTACTCTGAGTTCATTGGCACAGTCCATTTTGCTCTATGAGTTCATGGTGACCTAACCCTAAGCCTATGTGGAATTTTCCTCCAATGGAATTTTCCCATGTATTTTAAGGAAACATAGAAGGGCAGCCAAAGAAAAGTCAGTGCCTCCTAACCTACCAAGTACTCTGAGTTGTGGTAATGTTCCATGTTAGCCCTATGAGTTCATGGGGAACTAACCCTAACCCTATGTTGGAATTTTCCGCAATGGGATTTCCATGTATGTTACTAGGAACAGAGATAGGGCAGCCAAGAAAAATCAGTGCCCCTCCTAAACCATTACCCAAGTACTCTGAGTCATGGGCACAGTCCATTTTGCTCTATTGAGTCATGGGACTAACCATAACCATATGTGGAATTTACCTCAATGATTTTACCAGTATTTACCAGGAATCATAGATAGCAGCCAGAAAAATCAGTGCCCTCCTAACCATACAAGCACTCTGAGTGTGTGTCAATGTCCATTTTGCTCTATGAGTTCATGATGACCTAACCCTAACCCTATGTGGAATTTTCCTCCAATGGGATTTTCCCATGTATTTTACCAGGAAACATAGATAGGGCAGCCAAGAAAACTCAGTGCCCTCCTAACCATACCCAAGTACTCTGAGTTCATTGGCACAGTCCATTTTGCTCTATGAGTTCATGGTGACCTAACCCTAACCCTATGTGGAATTTTTTTCCAATGGAATTTTCCCATGTATTTTACCAGGAATCATAGATAGGGCAGCCAAGAAAAGTCAGTGCCCTCCTAACCATACCCAAGTACTCTGAGTTTGTTGGTAATGTCCATTTTGCCCTATGAGTTCATGGTGACCTAACCCTAACCGTATGTGGAATTTTCCTCCAATGGGATTTTCCCATGTATTTTACCAGGAAACATAGATAGGGCAGCCAAGAAAAGTCAGTGCCCTCCTAACCATACCCAAGTACTCTGAGTTTGTTGGCAATGTCCATTTTGCTCTATGAGTTCATGGTGACCTAACCCTAACCCTATGTGGAATTTTCCTCCAATGGAATTTTCCCATGTATTTTACCAGGAATCATAGATAGGGCAGCTAAGAAAAGTCAGTGCCGTCCTAACCATACCCAAGTACTCTGAGTTTGTTGGTAATGTCCATTTTGCCCTATGAGTTCATGGTGACCTAACCCTAAACCTATGTGGAATTTTCCTCCAATGGGATTTTCCCATGTATGTTACTAGGAAACATAGATAAGGCAGCCAAGAAAACTCAGTGCCCTCCTAACCATACCCAAGTACTCTGAGTTCATTGGCACAGTCCATTTTGTTCTATGAGTTCATGGTGACCTAACCCTAAGCCTATGAGGAATTTTCCTCCAATGGGATTTTCCCATGTATTTTACCAGGAATCATAGATAGGACAGCCAAGAAAAGTCAGTGCCCTCCTAACCATACCCAAGTACTCTGAGTTCATTGGCACAGTCCATTTTGCTCTTTGAGTTCATGGTGACCTAACCCTAAGCCTATGTGGAATTTTCCTCCAATGGAATTTTCCCATGTATTTTGCCAGGAAACATAGATAGGGCAGCCAAGAAAAGTCAGTGCCCTCCTAACCATACCCAATTACTCTGAGTTTGTTGGTAATGTCCATTTTGCCCTATGAGTTCATGGTGACCTAACCCTAACCCTATGTGGAATTTTCCTCCAATGGGATTTTCCCATGTATGTTACTAGGAAACATAGATAGGGCAGCCAAGAAAACTCAGTGCCCTCCTAACCATACCCAAGTACTCTGAGTTCATTGGCACAGTCCATTTTGCTCTATGAGTTCATGATGACCTAACCCTAAGCCTATGAGGAATTTTCCTCCAATGGAATTTTCCCATGTATTTTGCCAGGAAACATAGATAGGGCAGCCAAGAAAAGTCAGTGCCCTCCTAACCATACCCAAGTACTCTGAGTTTCTGGCACAGTCCATTTGCTCTTGAGTTCATGGTGAACCTAACTAAGCCTATTGTGGAACTTTTCTCCAATGGAATTTTCCCATGATTTTGCCAGGACACATTGAAGGGCAGCAAGCAAAAAGTCAGTGCCCTCCTCCTCCTAACCCTACCCAAGTACTCGAGTTTTGTTGGTAATGTCCATTTTGCCCTATGAGCACGTGACATAACCCTAACCCTATGTGGAATTTTCCTCCAATGGAATTTTCCCATGTATTTTACCAGGAATCATAGATAGGGCAGCCAAGAAAAGTCAGTGCCCTCCTAACCATACCCAAGTACTCTGAGTTTATTGGCACAGTCCATTTTGCTCTTTGAGTTCATGGTGACCTAACCCTAAGCCTATGTGGAATTTTCCTCCAATGGAATTTTCCCATGTATTTTGCCACGAAACATAGATAGGGCAGCCAAGAAAAGTCAGTGCCCTCCTAACCATACCCAAGTACTCTGAGTTCATTGGCACAGTCCATTTTGCTCTTTGAGTTCATGGTGACCTAACCCTAACCCTATGTGGAATTTTCCTCCAATGGGATTTTCCCATGTATTTTACTAGGAAACATAGATAGGGCAGCCAAGAAAACTCAGTGCCCTCCTAACCATACCCAAGTACTCTGAGTTCATTGGTACAGTCCATTTTGCTCTATGAGTTCATGGTGACCTAACCCTAAGCCTATGAGGAATTTTCCTCCAATGGAATTTTCCCATGTATTTTGCCAGGAAACATAGATAGGGCAGCCAAGAAAAGTCAGTG